>NC_081414.1:96086236-96088736 GCF_030272615.1 Cryptomeria japonica
TTAATTCGTGGAATAGAAAGAGAGAATTAATTAATTCAAGGGATTGGAAGGGAAGAATTAATTAATTAGATTAATTAATTCAAAGGATTGGAAAGGGAGAGTTAAATAATTAGATTAATTAATTCAAGAGATGGGATTAATTGATTAAATGGCTAAAGAAAATAAATTTGAATAAATTGATTAGCCAAATTCGAGTGTCTACATTTTTCCTCTCTTCGTAGTGGCGCTAGAATAGCGTCGATGTGAAGACAATAAGACACTTGCTAGGGAAGAAGAAAGGGAGTGAGAAAATGCCCTAGGCGGATGAAGGAATGGTTAGGGATGCCCCCTTGAGAGGGTGCGCGAGGAGAAAGGGTCGGGCGGTGTCTTGAATGAAACATTGCCCTAGTAGACAAGATGGTAAGCAAGAGGCAATGAAAGAGGAAATAATGAAAAATGCAATGGATATGAAGATGAAAACATCATGGAGAGTGAGAACTTGCAAAATAGGACGTTATGTAGCACTTATTTTGATTTAGCAATGTATGTGAGTCACCAAGGTAGAATTCCATAGCCAAGGCATGGACTGACACATATAAAATAACACACAGGCTAATTTAGCACCACACAGAGTTACAGAGACCCTGCAAGAAATTGTGCTAGAATAACCACAAGCAGAAGATATGCCCCAATGTAACATGAGATAACAGAGACCTCATGATGGTACAACAAGGGACACATCTAAAAGACATGCCAAACAAAACCAAAAGTAACAAGATCACATCCTGAGCCATGTTATTCCCAGTGCACCGTGATATAAAGGATCATGGCAACCAAGAGGAAAAAGGACCCGAGGAGCTTAAAATGATAAACAAAGATAAAAAATAATTAAAGCCAACACGAGTGTCCCAGATATCTTTTGCCAAAGGATGACTAGTTGGATGAGGATTCAATGATGTCTGACTTGAGGAAGGATACATCTTGCGCAAACTGATGATGGGTGTTGTTGATGTGAGAACAATATATCTTGAAACAACACTAGGATAAAAGATTAATAATGATGATGGGACAACAATGGGTACTTGATACGATCACGATGACAGAGATACTCAAAGAGGATTTTTGAAGAGCCAGTTGATAGGATATGGTCTCAAAGGAAAGGAGTAACAAACGCATATGTACGACACCTATTTACAAGATGAACAAGAACTATGGATGATGGAAGAAGACCTAGGGATAGGCATGATGTTGCCCCAGTCAAGATGAAAAGACATGAGAGATTGATGATTGATTGATTGATAGGGTTGATTGGATCATCTCCTGCAGCAAGGCTAGGAACAACACCAAGGATGCGATCAAATGATTCGATTAGCATTTGACCTTGGATAGTGAGGAAGATGTATGGGATTCGCACACAATGGTTGATTATGAGGAGAAAATGGAGGCGAGGGAATGTGAGTACCATGGGATACTGCACTGAAAAGTGTGGATGCAATAGAGATGCAAGCAAGTTGATTGGATAGATTGTGAGCTCTTGCAAGCAAAAACATGGGAATAAATGCAGGTTTCCACTTCGACGAAAGTCTATTTTCTCAATTTTGTAACTTCCAAAAGCCATGGGTTCGCTTCTAAATGTAGCAGGTATGCCACCTGAAGCAACAGGTTCACATTCCTGCAATCGTACGAAAGGTGAAATTCTTAATTTTTCTCTCGGGTTTGTCTATAAATGCTTTTCAATTTTTTAACCAATTGGCAAGCTCATGGGTAGAAATAGTAGGAATGATGCATGAAGTAGCGGGAATGAACTGGGTTATTTTTACAGGCTATTGTTTATACTTTTTCCTGCATTTCGAAACTCTGCATAATTATGTTTTAGCGGGTTTGAACTGTGAAACGACAGGTTCGTAGTTTGAAGATTTTACTTTTTAAATCTGCATTTTCATTATTCTGAAGTGACGGGTTTGTCATTAGAAACAACGGGTTTGCATCTTGAATTGGCGGGTTTGCATCCTAGAATAGTGGGTTTGCAAGTTGTAATCATGGAGTAGTGGGTTTGTACTGTCCCTTAGCAGCTTTGTGGTTTACAGAATTTGTCGTACTTTTCCAGAATGTTATTTTATCTCATTTGGACTAATCTGTTAACTGTTTGTGTCTTGATATGATTTCGCCAATGTTTGTGCAACAAACCGAGCGTGTAGAAGACCCCAAATTCAAAAAAATTAATGCTTTCCTTCCAGGATCACCAAAGAGGGATTTTGTTAAAACATATTTATTTTCCTTTTATCACTTTCATTTTGCATGTGTGTCTTATGTTAATTAGGCACACTTCAATTTCTTAAAGGAAATGAACCCCATGTCTTTTGTGATTATCATGCTTGTGCATGTCTAGAGCGGTCCTACTGCTAACGCACACTATCCTCTCCCTTGGCTTTCGTGGTCCTAGGCATAAGAGAAAAGCATTAGTGACACTTGATTTCTTTTTTAGGTAAGAGGGTTAGTCCCCCCAAGCAGCCCATAAGGT